>NW_006763308.1:0-28473 GCF_000218685.1 Serpula lacrymans var. lacrymans S7.9 | reverse complement strand
TTGACATATTTCCATTGATACTATGTTTTGTGTGGAGATATAAAATTATGTCAATAAAATTACATTATGCTGACAAAATCTTGTAGGTCCAAAAATACAATCAAATATTTTAACTTAACTACTTTCAGACTTTTTCATCAATTTTGGGTGTGACAAATGTTAGTTATGCTTGGTGTGTTTTTCCCCTTGCCTTGTTTTTTGTGCATTGATGGAAGGAGCAGTCATATTGATAAAGGTTCAAGACCTACAGAATGACAAGGATGTACGCTTAGTCAAGCTTTTGCAACCAGTGTCAAGGTGGATTATCATGTCGCTGTGAAATACCAGCTGGCAAGCTCTCCTTGTGCAGTAACATCAATTTTTTGATTCCATTTAACAGTAGTCATGAATGACGTCTCTGCCGACTCTTTCTTTTCAGCATGTCCAATTATCACATCCCAATACAGAACACTTTTGAACCCTATGGTAGTTTCCCCTTTAGGTCCATATCCAACACGCATTGTTGCTTGTCTTGCCAAATATTGTGCTTGAGGGTTCCAAATTATCAATGTAGCAGATGGAGACGACGTTCAGGGTGTTTCACCAGAGCAACACAGATGCCATATGGCTATTGAATGTGCAGAGATGATGTGTTCAACTTTTGACCATCAATATTCAAAATATTGCCCAAAGACACCTCAAATGAATATGGAAGGAGAGGTGAACCAGAACGACAGACAATCATCTGGCGTTTAGATGTTTCCAAATGCATTGGAGACTTCAGCATGATATGGCCTTATGTTCTCGCACAAAACCACTATTTTCTTTGTATTTGAATACTTTGTCTATTCTTTGTATCTGCAGAAATTCATCTTCATACTAAGTTGTACATCATCAAAGGATTCATCAGTAACCATGGGCCAGGTATGCTGGAGGCTGTGGTATCATCTATAACAAAGGGGACAGTGGTCCCAAAAGTCGCGTGGGAGCACATTTTTTCGCTTAGTTTTGCTCACGTGGTTTTTTGTGGCACCATGGGTGTGGAAGGTGCCGCAGGCACCTGAAAGTTGCAGCAAAGCTGCAACGAGTGCAACTCATCTATAATGAAGGGGACAGTGGTCCCAAATGCTGCATGCAAGTCACGTTGCATCGGTTATTTTGCTTAGTTTTGCTCGCGTGGTTTTTGTGGCAACACAGGAGCAGCAGTATGGTGGTGGTGAACGCAGTGAAAATTGTAGCCACATTGAAATTCTCACGTTTATAAGGACAGACAGCACAAGTTCACTGACTTCTGACTAAGTAAAATTTGATCACTTAACTGTATTATTAATACTCAAAAGATAGTGTGGAGTAGCTCAGTCAAGAGTAATGGAATGCTTACAGTCAATCTATCATAATTGGGGAATAACTTGCTTTATTCATAGTGCTGAAGGTAAGGGAAAAACATATCTCTGTAATACAATTGCTGCTGCTGCTTGAGCAGGACATAATCATAATGTTGCTCTATGTGTAGCATCCTCTGAGATTGAATCCCTGCTCTTGAAGGGTGGCTGCACAGCTTATTCACACTTTGGAATCCCTATTCCTGTACATGAAACATCCACATGCAGGATTCCAAAAAACTCTGGCCTCCATAAGGTATTGAGACATACCGGAGTTATAGTCTGGGATGAAGCGCCAATGCAACACCGTCATGGGATTGAAGCATTAGATTGTACATTGCGGGACATTTTGGATAATCAACTTCCATTTGGAGGCATTACAATGGACTTTGGAGGGGACATCCGCCAAACAACACCTGTTGTTCAAAGAGGGTCAAGGCAACACATTATTTCTGCCTCTCTTAGAAGGTCACAACTGTGGAAAAATATTCATGTCTGCTATCTCACACAGAACATGTGCCTGGACCATACTCCAGAAAGTGAAGCCTTTGCTAGCTGGCTCCTGGATGTTGGTGGTGGTCGTGGAATTGCAGGAGATGGAACTATTGAGCTTCCCGCCAACATGCTTATGCCAGAAAATACCATAGACTCATTAGTCGACACTACCTATCCTGGAATTGCAAATAGAGACAAAGATGATCATTATTTCCTCCACCGCACCATCCTCTCCACAAAAAATGATGCCGTTAGCAACCTTAATTCAGCAATCCTCACAAAATTCCCTGGAGAAGAGTTAGTAGCTCTGTCAATTGATAAAGTGGTTGGAGAGGGGCATGAACATTATCCTGTGGAATTCTTCTTGAACTCTTTGCAAGTATCTGGCCTTCCTGAAGTGCACCTCAAACTTAAAGCTGGATGTCCACTTATGCTCCTCTGCAATATTGATCCCCTAAATGGACTCTGTAATGGAACACGCATGATTTTGATAGAGATGAAGAGAAGAGTATTGAAGTGCCGTGTCTTGGGAGGAAAACATGCAGGAAATATAGTTTTTATTCCACGCCTCACATTAGAACCTTCATCAGAAGAATTGCCCATCAAGCTATCACGTTGTCAATTCCCTGTCTGTGTTGCCTTTGCCATGACTTTCAACAAGTCTCAAGGTCAATCAGTGACACAGGTTGGGCTGGATTTACGTGTTCCAGTGTGTTCACATGGGCAAGTTTACATTGCATTGTCTAACTGCACTTCAGGAGAGAAAATAAAAGTGCTATTTCCACATGGTTCAAATGGCAGACGTACCGTCAATGTGGTGTATCCCAAAATTCTGACTGGCTTTATCCGTGACTGGCAAGTAGATTTTTCCCCAATTTTCACCCTTTTTACTAAAGTGTTTTATTCTCAGATCATATTTTTGTCGTGTACCATTTCTGGAGTCTCTTTTTTTATTTCTCATCAATTTATCAATGTAATACCATAGACTTTTTATGTTATAATATATGTTGATGTTTGTAAAGATTCAATGAACCATCTGCTTGATTCACTATACTGTGCAAGTTTAGGGCAGGCTTATAAGGACATTCAATGAAAGAACTGCAAGTCAAACATGCATCATAGGATTCAAAGACTTAACATACATTACAGACAGCATAAGTTCACTGACTTAACATTTTGATCACTTAATAGTATTATTTTTTATCATATAGCAAAAACATCGCACCAGTGGCAGAGCCACAGGCTGGACCTCGTTCTATGTGTGCCAGCAGGGAGAGGCGCTGGACATCCATGAGGCCAGTGATCTTAGTCATGATGGTGGACGTATCAATATGCAATTGAGAGATCAGTGGCAGCCGTGATGCATGCTCAGTGTGGGTTGTCAGTTGCAATTATGTGCAAACCTGGAATCTAGTGTGACCAGGAGTAGTCAGTGGAGTATTCCTGGACCCATAAAAGGATCCTCGTTCCGCATATGTTTGTTGGAATATCCTGCAAAAAGCCGAAGTGAACAAGAATACATGTTTTACTGTGAGTGCAGGTGAACGTGACACAATCATAGAAGACATGTGATCAGTTGCGCCTGACTTAACAGCAATGATTTCACAATGGGAGCACTATCCTGGTGCAGCCCCTTCTAATTGGCAACAAAAATGTGCTATGAAAGTTCTCAACCGATTGAAATTTTTGGCAAAGGATCTGAGGGGTAGTTTTGGATACAAATTGTGCAGGAGAAATGAAATACGTGTTTTAATTAAAATGTTCTCCACCCCCACATTTTTTGTTACATTGAATTCTGCAGACATCTATAATCCACTTCTCGGCATTATAGCTGGGATGGCTCCTGACCGCTGGTTGGAAATGTCAACATTTGAACGTGCAGTGTTTGTTGCTAATAATCCTGGCCCTGCTGCTCAATTCTTCGATAAAATGACATCTGTTACGATACACAATTTTCAGACCTTTACTTTTCATTCTCCTATTTAACTTTCTTCTATAGTTTTCACACACTGTGCCATGCGGCACTTTCCTTTTGTTCAAACTCCACCTTCTTGCGCTGCGCTGCATTTCTTTTATTTTTAGATACAAGTATCTCATGCAGTGGAGCTGGTCACACGGGCTGCACCGTCTGACATCATCAGCCACTGCTTTCATCAACTATACAGTACACATGTACAAACAAACTGTAGTAGTATATATACCCCAATAGATTAAGGAGACTCCTCAGTGAGTCCTCCTGTTGTTTACCCACAACTAACTCAGTCCTATCTTAAGGGGTAACCACTCCCTCTCATTACTCTTTTGCTTGTCTGAGTTGTGCGCCAGAGTAACTAACTCTTGGTTGTTACAATATCAGCATTCCTTGACATCATTGTGCAAAGCCATCAGCCCCCTGGTTTGTTCGGACATTGCATTGCACACTATGGAATAGTCAAAGCACAGGGCCGTGGAACACTGCACTGCCATATGCCCTTGTGGATTAAAGGAAATCCTTCGCCCCAAGATCTGAGAGACAAGATGGCTGATAATGAAGAGTATCAGTGTTCCATCTTTACCTGATTGGAAAGCACAATCTTGTGTCACCTACCTGGCAATGAAACTGTAACTACAGAGACTCCTGGCTTGCCATTACCAGAACCTTTCCGGCTATCTGGACAGCAAGATGCTCATTTGACAATGCAGCCCATATATGCTGACATGGATGAAGATGAATTTGCCGCAGCTTTTCAGGACACTGTCCATCAGCTTGCTGTCAAATGCAACTGGCATCAACATACTGAAACCTGTTGGAAACATCTTAAGCCAGGAGAACCTCGTGATGATCATCACTGTTGAATGTGGATCAATGGAAACACTCGTGCCTTGACTGAACTTGATGCAGAGACACAGTCTATTCTGTTAAAAAGGTTGCACCCCTGCATTAATAATTTCAATGATCTTGTGCTCTTCTTGTTCCGGTGCAATATGGATCTAAAGTACATTGGCTCTGGAGAAGCCGCCAAAGCTCTGGTTTATTATGTGACAGATTATATCACAAAATCACAATTACCTACACATGTTGGCCTTGCAGCTATTTTATATGCTATTTAACAGAACGAGACCAATTTCAATGTTGAATTGGGCACATTATCCATGGTCAACAGAAGTCTGTTCACAAAAACTATTAATGCCATTATGGGGCAATAAGAGATATCCCATCAACAAGTGATGAGTTACCTGATTGGAGGTGGCAACTATTACACCAGTCACTCATTCAAGTTGATCAAGTGGCGTGTCTTAGACACTTTTGTTCAAACATTTTTTGAACCTCAATTGGCGTGTGATGATGACCTAGATGAGCAAAGTATCGATGATGATGGTGATGATATTGTGGAGGACGAGTGGGGGTACCTTAACGGCTCTGGCATGGAAAACTACAGTGATGGTCATAATATCTCGGATGGAACACAAGAGCTCAATCTGTTGATTGGAGATGGTGCTCCAACAATGTCAAATAACATACTTGACTATACATTACGGCCATCTGTCAATGTTTTTCAGTGCATGTCTCTCTGGGAATTCAACCAATGGACAGCCAAGATAACAAAAGCCAGCGATAATCTCCTTGTCACTGCCCTCGACACCAGCACTGCTGCAAACATGGTAAGTGGGACTTCACTTTTGCGTACACTTCAAATCTGGCATTCATGGCAGGTGTGAATATAATGCTTGACATCCTGTAACATATGGGGCCAGTAAAAGCGCTCTCTGACTGTAGAGAATACACCATTGACTCCTCTGTGACCAAGCCTTTCATGTGCTTCAGTAAGGATGTGAAGTCGAAGATTGGGATTGAAGATGACTTTGAGAGGAGGAGCAGAGTGACAACGCTTAAACATGCTGTCTCCTTTCAAGAAGAATTGAAGTGATCGCTTGACAAAGCGCTTTTGAGCTTGAAGAGAGGAAAATATAGGCAGCTCCATAGTTTGAAGAAAGTGGAAGATTTGATGAAAAGTATTGTACTGAGAAGAATCATTTGTAAGGAACAAAGGGAGTGACATAGGGTGATATGGGAGAGGTCTGGCAAGATCAACAAGAAGGGCGATATCATCAAGCCAATCATCTGATTCTTGAGCATCTCCAAAGTCTTCCTCTGTTGGTTGATGACGAGATAATGCACCAGGACCACAATGACGATCAGCAGGTATGTGAATGAGCTAGAAATCAAAGAGAAGGATGCCCTGAACCCAACAATTGATAGTGGCATTAGGCTGAAGATCTGGATCATTGAGCATGCCTTTGATATGCTTGGCATCCACCTCCACATGTAAGTGTTTTACTCCTGCAATGTAAAGGCAAAAATGACGAAGTGCTCAGACCTGTGAAAGAGAAGTCTACTATTTTGTCATGCTCTTGTACAACGGATTGCACCTTTCACTGCACAAACCATTGCTGGCCAGACAGCTTTACACGGTGTACTCCTTTGGCGTCAAGTTAATAAAGTGGTGATCTTGAAAAAAAACTGGTGTGCTGCTACAGATGCCCCATTTGCAAACCTCTTGATGTATATTAATGACGGGATTGCTTGGTCTGGCAAAGAACCTATGACACCGCAACAGTTGGGCACTGGCACAAATTACCAATCTGCTGACTATGATACATTGATGAGTTGCAGATTGCAACAAATCACCGCCGCAAACCCTGCATCCCTGGATGAATTCAAGCATTCGCCAATTGTAGTAAGGAAAAAGAAAACCAGAGACGCACTCAACCTACATTTAACAAAGTGACATGCGCTAGAAACCACCCAGGAATTTCACTTGTACAGATCTCTGGATTATCATTCCAAAATGCCCTTGCCTCACAGGTTGCAGCGAGAAGTCTAGAGAGCATCCTCTTTGTAGTCCAAGGATGCTCTTGGCCTCCTACCCCTAGTCCCTGGAATGAAAGTTATGGTGATGGAAAACATGGCAATTGAGGTGAACATTGTTAATGGATCAGAGGGAACATTGCATTCCATCAAATACTTATTAACAGGAGGAGGCTATTGCATTGCAGAGTGTGCATATGTGCACCCCCCCCAGCTCATAGTTGTAAACCCCTTCTCTTGCACCCAAAATTGTCCCTGTATGTCCACTAACATTGCACTTTCTATACAAAAACACTGACCTGGACTTGCAAATGAATGTCACTCGAGTACAGCCACCAATTGTTCCTGCCTATGCGTTTACAGACTACAAAGTCCAGGGACGGTCACTCCAAAGAGTCCTTGTTGACTTGTCAAATTGCAAAACCCTGCAAAGTGCCTATGTTATGCTCTCCCGTGCAAAGTCACTGGCTGGTGTGGTAATAATACGCTGGTTTAGCCCTCATAAGGTGCAAAAACCACTCAGTGACGAGTTTGAACGAGAGTTTGCAAGATTGAAGGCACTAGATGTTGAGACGAGTGAAGATTTTCATTGTCGAGGCGCTCATTAGGTCAGTAACACAATCTGGATCCAAATACGTCACTTACCTTTGTCCTGCTGCAGTTTTATTCCCATTTGACTCCTTACAATGGTGGCCTATAGAAATATGGTGCAAAAGAGGAGGATGTATTGAGGGGGAAAGCAAAGTAGCATACCACTGAGCTTCTTGTAGGGTATCATATTCTCGTTGAACCAAGTGTCAATGTTGGTGATTATATCCATTTTGGTGCATGGACATGTTGAGGTGGGGTAACATGCGTGTTGTATTGCATACTGTTGGTAACAAGAAGTTGTAAATCGAATCATTGTATAGAATAATTTAAACGAATGCAAAAATCAAACAAAACTGACGAGGAAAAGCTTACCAGATAACATAAACAATCATCCACCCGCTGAACACAAACTTGCGCTTGAGGATGAAAATGAGGGCCTAAGACATATTATATGTGAGTAAAATATATCAAACAAAGCTCGATGAAAGAATTGTGTTGGTGATGGGACAAAGTCCTGAAGAAGGTGAGTGACTTGTTGCTCAAAAATCCTGTGCACCACTACATTGTGCTGTTTAGATGCGGCGCCAAAATTTATGAGATCGGGAAATCCACAGGCCCACACAACTTGCCAGAGGACATTTGCAGAGAGCTTGGCAGACACAGGCAGCATTGTGGTGGGTTATGAACAGAGGGCTTTTCCCCTTCTTTGCACTCATACTACCACAATTTTCATGAAGTGAGCTGCCAGCATAGACCCCGAACATACAGTCCCTAGGGTCTTGCAACATTTGATGTATTTAGCTCCTTTACGGTTTCTCTATGCCGTGATCTCTCATTTATCTCTTTAGCATTTATGTCTTTCATACAAGGTGCGTGTATGTGCAGTGTCAGAGTATATAACCATTTACCAAACTTTCTAGATCGTAATCATACTCTCATGCGAGACCAGTGGGGGGATAAAATAACTGAAGAGTGAAAACCAGCCTGGAAAGACCTTGCAGGCAACTGGGAACGTGTGCCATACGGATATGACACTATCTGTGAATGGACATATGTTTCTCATACAGGTCAAGATTGATCTCGCAGGCTCCAGTACCATGTCCTCTACAAGGAACCCAGGGAGCCGGCCAACGTGATCTACCCATTTGGCTTCAAGGTTTCCTCGGGAGATATAATCTCTCGCATTTTGGGAACTGGAACAGGTAAGCTTTCTGACTAAACATACACTAAGACACATGCAGTGATCCTGATCGTGTTACCAGCACTTTTCAACACCTCACTCTCCAAGGAAAAGGGCATGACATGCCTTGGAACGGGTCCCTCCATGCCATTACCAATATGCAATGTCTTATCCATGCTTCTTTATGCATTGATGGGCAAAAGGATGGGCAGCCGATCACGGATAATTGTGATCTGTACTTGTCCCACCATGTATTCACTAGGGTTGGTAATATTTTTGCTGCTTTCAAAATAGTTTTACACGCTGATATGAGCAACAGGTCAATAATGAGAATGAGAACCATACAGCATTAAATGATAGAACAGATGACCATTCCAGTGCTGCAACCACTTTTAGCAACAAAATTATTCAATGTACTACTTGCACTAAGGAAAGGCTGTGCACAGGAATAATGAGGTGCAAGTGCCATCTCTGCAAACAATTGTGCAGGATGAGGACAATCACATTGCTGAAGTGGCAGGACAGAACTTAGATCCTACTAACACAAGGTTAGTGTAGCTCGCCTCTCTACGTCTAACTATACTAAATATGTGTTCTGCTCACAGCAACAACAAAACTGCACCATAGGAAATGTAAGTGATGTTGATGAAAAATTGTGTATCCACTAACACACTACACCAGCATGGTTCAAAGTGATTCGACCAACTCCAAGTTGTCAACATCCGATATGGGACATCTCACCGCTAATAAAGCAACAGACTCATCTGAGTCCAAGAATGTCAACATTCTGCCAGGGTAGGTCATGTTTGCGTGCCGTGCACAGACGCTGCCTTATGCTGTACACATATAGGGATGTTCTGTTGGATCAGCCACTATATTGTACTAATGCTCTTTGCAATAGCCACATTTTCAAGTTGGCAGGCTATGCGGATGATAAGATGCACACATACTCCATTAACAAACTGCCCTCCAAAGGCCTGCAGTGGGGAACTCGGACCAAGTTTCACAACAAGAGCCATATTCTCTGTGAAGGGAACGGCAATAATCCATCAACAATCTGGATTGCAGGTCAAATCTCAGGCTTATGGTTTTTTGATAAGAATGGCACACCTTCTGAGCATGTTGCAATTACTGTGGTGCCATTTTCTGTGGATGCCACCGGAATTGCTCGCAAGATGCTGTCCTTGAAATCAACACCCACCTTAGGTACCTGTCTCCATTCACTTTCTTGTCATGTAAGTACTGAATGTCATCACAGAAATAGCAGAATCAGACTGGAGCGCTGTACGCTTTGCCAGATAGCAGAACAGCCGTGTACAAGGCAGTGACAACTTTGTGAGATTTTGAACACCCTAGAACTACACCTGTACTTACCATAAGCTACACAGGTGCAGCCTTTCACAGAAGTATTTGACGCTTGTGACACTTTTACGAGCAAGCACAAGATGACCACTTATCCCATATCTGATCTCAACCTGAAGGACATTGTTTTGATTGAAGCTTGGGTCACACACTACAGGAAGAAGGATCGAACATCATCAATGGGCTCACCCGACGCCTACAAATGGGTGAATTGGGTGGCTAGTTTTGAACTGCAGAGTGTCTCTCTACTTCACAGGCCTGACAGCACAGAAGGTGAAGGAAATTCAATTGACACTGTCATTGAGATTTGACAAATGCGTCAACCTTTTTTTCCCTCTGTACACGTTCTTCAATTTACAGCTTCATCTGCTTTTGATTTTTGTCTATTTTACAGACTTTACGTGTTACAGCACGATTTCAACATCCTGCCTATGGCAGATAATACCTTTGACTTGCGATTTTGTGCTTCTACCCATACGTCTCCAATACTCCTATATGCAATGACAAATATACATACCCCTTGCTTTTGTACTCCAATGACGCTTACATGATGTAACTGCAATGGTACATGCTTATTAACTAAATACCAGCATCCCCTTGTTGAAAATCTGTTGCTTTTGTCGTTCTCGTCAATGTTTCTATCTCCATCAGACAGTGAAGTGTTGGACTGTATCAATAAATGCCTGGTCTCCAAACCTGAACAAAGCACTGCAAAGATCTTAAACACGGTAAAAGACATCCACCCAGACTGGGTCATAGGCAAAAAGGTATATTCTAAACATCATAACCACATTGTACCTGATGCCGAATCTGCTACGCCAGAAAGTGGATTGCCTAAAGCAATTGAAGAACAGATACACATTGTGCGCTGTGATACATTGCTAATAAGCCATTGCACAGCCTGGAAGATATTTGAAACTCCATTCAACCAATACCTATCAAAACAAATATATTTGCTGTGGAGGCACTGAACAAGATGGCAACTATTATGGAATGGAACACTGCCCAGCCCATCAGTCAATTCTATGATTGAATTAATGGTTGATTTGAATGGAACTATGAAGCTTACCGTCAATTGCTCACAGCACCATTGCAACTGCCAAAAAACTATGTCACAGAGTTTGTCAGCAGTTCCAAATCCCAATTTGACTGTAGCGGCCCCCTTGTTGTCATGAAAAATGCACCACTACATGTTCAATCATCAATCTCACCATTATTCAACACAGATAAACTAGCACATACCTTATGGTGGTACCATGCAAGCGGAACAGATATCAGCAGTGTTTGCGCAGAAAAAACACTACTCCACATGCTGAAGGACCTGTAGATTATGAATTCCGATAAACCAACGACGTCATAACCATCCAATGAAACCACAAATGATATAGTAATCCAGAGCAAAGTGATCTGCTATCAACAAAGGAAAATAAAATGCACATGAGTTTAGAGGGCCGAGCACAAATTAACATCTACTTTCAGTCAGCCTCAATGCCTGTCAATAGAAAGGTAAGTTTAACCTGCTGCGCTGCCCCAGAACCTGACAAGTTGCTGTAGAACACAAATATCAGGGCGTACAAATTCACATCAACAGCTGCATCATACATCAACATTGTGTGCTTCCAACAGACATTAACTCCAGCATTCTTGCACCCACATATCAGTCTTTACTTTGATGGATCGCAGGAACCTAAAAAAAAATATCCATACTCCAACATCAGTTTTTACGGTTTACTACTCTGAAAACCCAAACCTCTCTCCTGTCAATGGAGCCCTGAAAGTCTTACAACCTTGCATTATTTTCCATGGCCAGATGTTAGTGTTTCGCCAATATCAGAGGAATAGGAATCTGCTTGTGAACATGCGTCCAGGTGACCATTCCCTGGTGAGGAAAGACATCCGACAGTGAGCACACCAACAAATCTATTTGGTAATGTGTACTAAAGGGTGCATAGATTGTTAGTTAACTGGGAAGATGAAAACACTTTAAACTGATATGGGCAAATTTCAGCGGCGACATTTTTGAAATGTGTTGTTTTCAATTAGTGTGCCATAAACTAGATCACATAGCACGTCAATTGGAAAACTCAATAACATGCTTTGGGTCACTTACCAAAATGTCCATGTAAAATTTGAAATAAAAGCATTCACATGCTGTAGTTGAAGACATTCAAAAATGGAAAGGTGACAACGCCGGTTGCATGCAAAAAGAGCAGTGATATAGCGTGAACAATGCAGAATTGCTCAGACAATATGCCACCACTCACCAAATCACTGTCACTCCAGACACACACAATGGTGCAGCTTCCTCTGTACCCTAATGGTCTACTGGTTGGGAAATGCACTGTAGAAATGGTCAAACAAGTGCTCCGTGAAATGTCGGTCACAGACACAATGCTATATGCAGGAACATCCAAAAAAAACTATGAAGTCATCCAAGCACACTTGTCAGATTGGATGTTTTCTACTGTCCAGTGTTTCATGCGGTTTCCCATACTGTTCCTTGCCATGCTGCAACAATGCAAAAGTGTCGTGTCTGGGTCTGTTGCACTGCATTTTTCTGCAGGCTATTCAACTTGGCAGCACGCAGACATGGATTTGTATGTCCCATTTTTTTTATAGACAAAATGATGTCATATCTGGAAAATTTGGAGGGGTATAGAATTGTGCAAAGTGACGCACAGGTGAAGGATGCCTATGAAGCGGATGTGGACATTAAGGAGGTTGTCAAGACGTTGAATGGTTTGAAGAACATCGATGTTGTGGTCTCATCAACATCAATGAGCATATCTCCCATATTCCACTTTCATAGCACCGCTGTGATGAACTTCATATCAGGCGATGGATTTTTCAGCGCATATCCCAAGCTCACAGGGATGTATCGCTCACTCACCAATGCCAATCATTACACCCTTTTTGACTATACGACTCCTCACACAAATATTGTACGAGGGTACCTGAAATACATTAACAGAGGGTACAATTTGCGAGTTAATCCTTGTGCTTGAGAGAACAAAAACGAGTGACCGCACCAATGTTGCAAGGATTCGATTTGTCCCCATGCCTTATACAGTACAACAGACTCTGCATGTATGTTTTGGAGGATCCAACATGGAGACTACACTATATGCATAAAAGATGGTGACGACAAAGTTAGGTGCTATGGAGGAGCACTGGTGTGGTTACTTGGAGGTTATACCTGCTCTGGATCATATCAAACTTTGCATCCGTTTACCACAACTATGGGTAGTAGCTGCCCCATACAACCAGCTCAGACGATACAAATAGTGCTACAAAGTTTTTTTAATAGAAATACAGGCATATTCATAACCAGCACCCCATTGCTCTTAACAGTGTATTCAGACATTCAACCAGATCCAAAAGAAACTTGGGGTCCAGGTCTGCCCCAGAGGGCAATGTTATCAATAGTGTCCTGACAAGAAAGGAAAGCTTTCAATATTGTTTGACATATATAGTATTAGTAACTGCTGTCACGCTTCACAGGACCTGTCACCAGTCTTGTCAGCCTATTAAAAAGTACTCGGCTATTATTTAGGCTGACTTTGTGACTTGGAAGCGCTCAACTCCCTCTCCCATATGCATAATAGAATGAACTTTGCATCACTTCCAAATCAGCATCAAATTCTGAAGAAGCCTTAAGGAAGCCACATGGCGAATTCTGTGTAAGTTATTGATTTCGGACCAGCTCGGTTTTAGTAGGAAATGGCAACAGCAGTATGCAATTGTCCAAACTCTTCATATCATAATCTGATAGGTCTGATCATCGAGTCCCGTTAACATGGTCAACAGTGGGGTGGGGGCCCGCTGAACAGTATTGGGCATATATAGATCCATTTGCAAATTAATGAAGAGCAACTTTGGAACTCCTGTGTCAGACATCCAACGCTCAAAGGACATCGCCTTCCAAATGGCACAATGCACAGAGCTCTCAGGCTGGTAAGTAGTAAGTACTGTCACAGGTCATATGAAGCGCTGAAGTCCGTCCGTCTTCCATATTAAAATGAAGCCTCTTGATCAGATTCTGAGGAAGCCTCATAGTGATATGCCACCATGATAGATATCACCCGTTTATAAGTTACTGCGAACCAGACGTCTGACAATAGGACCCCTGATAATCCCTATGGAACCTTGATTTGTTGCTTTGGATTTTTGTCCGGACACAACCTCCAGAAATTGAACACAAATTGTCCGGATCTCCGGTAAGGTGTCATAGTTTAGTAAAATTTCTGAAAATTTTTGAAAAATTGTCCGGACAGGTCAACAAGGTAATGAGATTTGTTATCTGCTAAATTTGTCCAGACTTGCAAACAAAGATTGGTATAGGAGTAAAAAAGGCGCAAGGCAGGTAAGTAAGGACCTCTATACAGTCAAATCACTTGTTTCCTGGCTTCAAAACTTCCTGCTCAGACTTTTTTTCCCCGCGTTGTCAGAACATCTTCAAAGCTTTCTTGAATTTGTCCAGCTCATGAGAAAATATGTTGAGCATCTTGTAGTCCTCATTACCAATATGGATATAGTTTCCAAAGACCTTGACCGGTTTCATTCCAAGGGATTGAAAATAGGAGACTTGATAGTTAAATCCATGTGGTGTATATTGTGGTTCGGTGAAGGGTACTACAAAAATTTCTATCAAAATATTTATTTGGCCCACAAGATTGTGCCATAAAATCCAAAGTGTGTAAAAACCAAGAGTTAATTACTCTGGCGCACAACTCAGACAAAGCTTATAAAGGTAGTGAGGGGAGTGGTTACCCTTAGGATAGGACCAAGTTAGTTGTGGTAAACAACAGTAGGACTGGCTAAGGAGTCTCCTGGATCTATTGGGTATTTATACTACTACAGTATACAACTACAGTTTTGTTTGTACATATGTACTATACAGTTGATGGAAGCAGTGGCTGATGATGTCGTAGAGCGCAGCCCATGTGACCAGCTCCACTGCGTGAGATACTTGTAGCTAAGAATAAGGAAGGCAGCGCGGCGCGAGAAAGTAGAAGTCTGACCAAAAGGGAAGTGCCGCGTGGCGCGAGTGCGTGAGAACTCTTTGAGAAAAGAAAGTTAGAACAGAGAAAGAAGTTTGTAAGTCCGAAAAATTGTGTATCGTAACATAGTGCAGAAAGAAAAATAATTGATCATTGAGATTCAAACCATGTAGTATGGACAGCTAAGTATAACAAAGAACATAACTTTACCGGTACACTAAGTCATGCTGTACAACTTCTTCATATCTTGACTCTAATAGACCTCCTTCGATGTCGGGATAGCTCAACAAGGTTCTGGTCCGGTCAAGGTTAAACGATTTTGGGGATTTTGTCCGGATCCCCATGTAGGTGTTTTGTCACTTTTCCCAAAGTTTGTCCGGATGCATCAAGGTTCCATAGGGATTATCAGGGGTCCTCTGACAATGGCAGCCTGCGGTGTGTAATTATACAAGCTCATCAGATCTGACGGATCTGATCATCGAGGCCTGTCAACATGTCAACAGAAGCCTCGGCAAGCAACATGTCCGAGGCTGTCATAGTATTTATATGCCAGTTCCGCCTGCGAGGAGCAACTTTGGAACTCCTGTCTCAGCTCATCAGACGATTGACGCTTCGAACATCGCCTCCCAAATGACACGATGGGGACTGCTGATTCGGCCGCGTCTCGAAGTTCGAAACTCGCCCTTCTAGTTAACCACCGACTGGCTAGATACGTGTCACGGTCACTGGGAGTTGCATCAGTGTTCACATTCTCTCCGATATACGTGGCATCAATATTTATGAACTGGCTTGACGCATTGACGGTCCCACCTTCGTACATACCTTCCCTTTCCACACAATGGTGCCTGATCAAGAGAAACTTTCCTCAGACACTAGCATTCAAGTTGCCCAACCTCCTGCACCAAAGTTTGTGGAGGGTGGTGTCCGTGGTTATCTGACAATATTTGGTGCATTCCTCAGCCTTTTTGCTGCCTTTGGCCAGTCCATCGCATTCGGAAGTTTCCAGCTTTGGTATGCTGTGAACCAGCTATCGTCTTACTCGGCTTCCGACATCTCCTGGATTGGTTCCCTTCAGCTGTGGGTATTCTTTTTTTCTGTAAGAGATGATCCACCGATGATACTCGTCTTTGGCATGAATTGACTGAGTACGGAACGTACGGAACTCTTAGGGCAGTTTTGTGGGGCGACTTTTCGATGCCTACGGACCCACCGTGCTTCTGGCTTCCGGTACTGTTATCCTGACTCTCAGCCTCATGATGACTTCTTTGGCCAGCCGGTATTATGAATTCATCTTAGCCCAAGGTATTCTTTTTGGCATCGGATTTGGCCTAATGTCAGTCTCCGAAAATCATCATGTTTCGCCGTATTATGCTAATCATTCCTACAAGGTTTTACCCCTCTATGAGCGCTACAGCTACCCATTTTCGAAAGTATAGGGCTACCGCCATGGGAGTAGCAGTGGCCGGCTCTAGTGCTGGTGAGAAATCCCTAGGTTTCACTGTCATCTCTCATGACCTTCCCCCTTCTCAGGTGGAGTGGTCTTCCCTATATTACTACAGCGGCTCTTCGACGAAGTGGGTTTTGGTTGGGCTGTAAGAATATCTGCGTTTGTTTGTTTGGCGTGTGGGATTGTATCGACACTCACGGTTTCGAGTCGCCTGCCTAAGCGCAAACCAGGACCGTGGATCGATGTCGTCTCCTTACAAGACGCCAACTTCATGCTGTTTACTCTAGGTAGTGGCATATGTTGCCTTGGTCTGTTTTTTCCTGCGCATCATATACTTGTGCACACTAAGACTTCGAGACACAGGCATATTCATCCCTTTCTTCTACATCGTTCAGTATGGCCAAGATAATGGCCTATCCCAAGCTCTCTCGTTTGATCTCCTCTCTGTGATGAATGCTGGAAGTGTAATTGGACGCATTCTTCCTGCCCTCATGGCTGACTACATTGGGAGGTACAATTTACTTGTACCATTCACTGCAATTTCTGGGATTTTTTGTCTCGCTTTATGGATGCACGCACATAGTCTAGCTGCCCTGATGTGTTATGCTGTCTTCTTCGGATTTTTCTCTGGAGCATTTTTTGCTCTTCAATCAGCATGCATCGCTCAAATTTCCCAAATTGAGAAAATTGGGATTCGAATGGGCATGGCATACAGTCTGGTGTCGTTTCTGTGAGTTCCACACCGATCGCGTACACTCGCTTAACTAATCAATTTTCGGTACAGGGCACTTGTCGGAGGGCCAATTGGTGGAGCAATTCTAAATAGGCAAAAAGGGAACTTTAGTGGGATGATTGTTTTTACTGGGGTCACTCTCATTGTTGGTTCTCTTGTGACTTTGATGGTGAAGTTGAAGATTAACCGAAACATACTTGCAAAAGTTTGATACACTACTTGTTCTTGTTAGTAGAACTGCTGCTCCGTTCTTAAATGGCTACTAAAAGTCGTGGTCTAGGATAGACTAGGCACAAGTTGTTTATACAAAGTAGTATACTTATGGAGAAGTGGTGTGGTGTGCCTCCTTCCAAATTTTCCATAGGGACAAGGACAAATTGAGGAAACCTTGAACTTGCATATTGACAGCCCAGCCCATATAGTTATAATTGCCTGTCTTAGACAGGGTATTATTACCTGATAATCTTACTGTATAGATGGGGCCAGCGGAGTGTACCAGCCGGGCCACATTAGGCAGTGTTATTGTGCCCATCCTAGACGACCTGGCTGGGTCAGTACATTACAGGATGCCAATCTTAGACAACCCAGGTCACAGGGTGTTAGATACTGTATTTGGACCCTCAGGGCACGGGAACAAGTGCAGGAGAAGGATTCTTGGGCAAACGAATGCTGTAATAATGTAGGTACAAAGCTTCTTATATAACAAACAGATGTAAATACCATGTGAAAATTAGTGATAGCCACAAAAAGCCGGTTATAATCACAGAATAAATCTTTGGGCGAAGCTCCAAAGTTTGCTTACATAATATAATTTCTACACAGAGTGCCTGTCTTAGACCACTCAGCTGAATCAGAGTCTGCTCATTGAAGACCTCTTCCTGTCTCTCACCTGTTTAGGCACCATTTTCTATTTGGCATTTGATGTGCAAATATCTCATAACTTCCAAATCTGGTGTCATGCACCAAAGTTGATTGGTAGCATGGACAGGTGTCAAAAATGAAGCAAATATTCAAAAGACTTGCCTTTGCGCCACACAGGCACAGTGCCACATGGAATAGTAATTAATATTGCCTTTTTGTGTACTTGTGGCTGATCAGCACCCACCTCTATTAGGCAATCAAGTTGCACCTACCTTTGCTTTACATTTGGTACTTTCTGCATTTTGGCATTTTGGCAATATTTTGCGTTGCCACTGGCTACACATTGCACCCTCGCTTTCATTGTTTCCCTTACTTCCCTTCCCTTCCTTAGCCCCACCATGAGCCCTCTTCCTTTGTTTCTCTTCTCACCAGACGGTCATTTTTGAATCCCTACAATAGTCTACTTTTTTGTCACTTCTACACTCCTTTTACTTGACCTCCTTGCACCTCCTCCACATCTGATGTCACCTCTTTCCATCCACTTCCATTGCCAAATCATCAACTACCACGTGCCACTGCTGATATCTGTGAAGCCCCAGTGGCCGGTTCCCATCAGGCAGCTGGTCCATCTTCATGGTGTCAATCTGCCATTATACACTATTAAATCATTGGTCGCTCATCTTGCCTGGCTGGAATGTGGCTGAGTAGTTTTGGAGCTGGAAAAGGTCTATCCTCTTGTGTTACCCATATACTGTACATTGCTGTCCCATTTGCTTGGGTACACTTATCCTTTGTCTATTGTCTTCGCTACAGCTACAGTTACCACATGCTGCCTGGGACACACCTGTTAGATTAGAACTACTCCCCTCCCTCCCTCCTTTGACCAGGTGGTCTATTACAACCAGACCATTGGTAAGGCCATGGAACTGTTGGATTTGGACCAGGTGGTGGACCAGTGGCCCCAGTTCCTTTTTCTGAGCAAAACATTCATTTGAAGTGCAATTATTTTTGATTTTGAATCATTTTTATGGACACATTTTTTTATAATGCCTGACTGATAACAAGGGAACTGTGTTGATACTGATATTATTTTTATCTTGCTTTTTTACTGCATATTTCTATGACATCATGATTTGTGTGCTCTCTTTTTGCTATTGGACTTTATCTTATGGCTGTACAAACCTGTAACACTATATATGCAGCATTCATTGTTCTATTCTCTTCTTTTCCTTATTTTAACAATTGTATCATGTACTACCTGCATAGGATTCATCAGCACATATTCCTTCATGTCCTTTCTTATTCTTTTTGCACAGCTATACTGTGACAACACCAACAAGATATAATCTTGGGGCACTGAAAAGTAAAGTACAGTAAAAGTAAAGCGTAAAGTAGGTACTAGGGTGCCTATTGTAACACAGACTCTAAAAACTCAGAGGCCTGTATTGCCCAGGAAAAAAAGGCACAGTGAAACTGGCTGCATAAAAAAGACACCATGGATATATACAAAGTCTTTATAGCAAAATTATCCAGCAAAGCAGAAATCCAGCTGTATTTATTGCAACAAGAAACAAGACATGGAGTGGTCTAAGGAACTGCTGATTGGTTATCAGTGGGTCTGAAGTTGGAAGATCTTCAGTAAGTCACTGGGCCCTTAGGATCCCGGGCACACATACTTTTGAATTCTGATTAACTCTACCTAACGGGATACAGCTGCAAATGTATGCAAAACAAATCAACAAAAAAGGCATAATCACAGAAAAACTGGAGTTAGAGGAAAGGCGTCAATATCTGCTCTCTTGCATAGATGCTTTCAACCTCAAGGTTGACAGGTATCTAGGTAATGTCAATGCCGCAAAGTTTCTTGAGGTGGTCCTGGGGTGGCCAAACTCTAACAAAGACAAAAATTGCAACACAGTTCACCCACACCCGAGGGTGTAGATTTATGTGTGAAACCTCTCCAGTATTCTGTGGTGAAAATTTAATTACTTGTAATGTATAGATTATAACTCAATAACACAAACTTCATGACTGAGTTGGAACCACGCCGGGAATAAGTCTATCAACCCGCAAGGGAATAACTGATAGTCCCTGGGATTCTTGTAATATTCTGAAGATTTATGCCAGCTCTTTGAGGGCCTTTTGGGGTGTTTGCTTTCCATATTTGGTTTCAGATGCTGTAGACTATCACACATGCTTTGCTACATATATTATCTCCATATAAGTATTTTGCTTAACCATGTAAATATATTTTCACCTGTCTCTCCTCAGTGAGAATGCCCAGGAGGTACTATAAAACTATTCTTTTGTGAATTTTTATTATAACAGAAGGGATCATGATGATGCCAATATCTTTTGCAGTGGGTAGATATTTCTCAGATATACTCTGTTCAAGCTTGTCATTCGGGCCATTATTATGACTCATCAGGAAAACCCCAGATAGCTATTATAGTATTATAGCCCATATAGCACTATATAGGCTCTTATAGCTGGTATAGCTGGTATAGTTGTGTCGACAAGTCCCTATTATATAGCTCTATATAGCTGGGCTTCAGCATTATCAGCTATGATAACTCATAGATCCCCTATCCAAACAGGTGTTTATTTTGTCAACTATACAAGACAAGGCTGGCTATATTGTCTTGTATAGCTCAATGTAGATATAACAGTTTCACCACACTTTCAGAAAAATACATATTTATGACCACTACCATAGCCAAATACATCTACCGCTGTTACAAGTGTTGTTTTCGTTGCAATGCATTTTCTTAATGATTATCATAGTCAAATACATTTATTACTATCACAATTTGATTTCAAAGCACTGAAACTATTATTTCTCTATGATATTAAATACAACATCAAGCAATTATAGAGTCCTCTAAAACTGTAAATTTAACCTCATCATCTGATTCAATGCTTTGATCCTTTATATATTGGAGATTGCATTGGTCCCTGTTAAAAGATATGTGTTGAAAAAAATCAAAACTAAATGTCCTTATGATAATGTACAAGACACCATCGTATAGGTAAAGACTCAGCAAGTCCTCTTCTAGTGTCTACCAACATTAGTATGACAAGTTCCCTCCCTTGACCATTTATTCCTTGAGTTGTAGCCTTTGAGGTTTTGCTCCGGTGCCTCTTTACCCATATATTGCTCCAGTATATACCCCTTAAGCTGCAGAGAGTTTGTTGGTATGCAACAGGAGGACTCGCTAAGGAGTCTCCTTGATCTATTGGGGTATATATACTACTACAGGTTGTTTGTACATGTGCACTATACAGTTGATAGAGACAGTGGCTGATGATGTCATGGGGCCTAGCCCGCATGGCCAGCTCCACTGTGTGAGAGAGTTGTGTCTAAAATAAGAAGAAAGGCAATGTGGCGTGAGAAAGAGGAGTTTGGACAAAAGGTGAAGTGCCACGTGGCACCATGTGTGAAAGCTTTAAAGTACAAGGTTAAAGCAGAGAATGAAAATAAAGGAAAGGTCCAAAAATTGTGTTATTGTAACACTACCCCCCTTCCAAGGCTCGACTTCCAGGCGAGACCAAATACCGGAGGTAGTGGTTAAATTTTTGGGCATAGTTTGAAAAAGAGAATTAAAAAATTTTGAATCTATGCCTCTAAGCTTCCTAGGAGCTGAGGGATTCTTAGAATAAAATTTGCAAACAGCGTCACGGGAGTGATCCAGATGGGCTTCTGGCTCCCATGTTCTGTCCTCGTCTCCATAGCCCCTCCATAGGACTAGGAATTCTAATTTTCCACGCTTCAAGCGTGCATCCACCACTCGTTCAACTTTGAACTCTTCTTCACCTTCCTGGGTGACTACAACCGGTCCGGGCCGTTCTATACGCTGTCCTGGCAGTGGCCCTTTGTAGGGTTTTACACGGCTAATATTGACCATGGGTACTACCCTCATTCGTTTTGGGAGTTCCAGCTCCACTGCATTGGGTTTGACTTCCTTAATCCGGTAAGGACCAATCCACTTTTTGGTCAGTTTTCTAGACTGCTGATCTTTTAATTTTAAGTGGTCGGTATCTAACCAGACCAAGTCGCCAACCTTGTAATCAGGGGCCTTAGAGTGTTTACGCTCTGCCCTGTCTTTCATCTGCTCTGCAGTTTTGAATAGTGCTTTGCGCGTTTTGTCTAAGACAGACTTCATGTCCTTTGCCATGTTCCCAGCAGCCTCGTTCTTGCTTTTGCCAGGTTCTACACCCATTCTGGGGAGGTACAATCTAGTAACCTCAAATGGTGATTTTCCTGTAGCCAATGACTGTTTGATATTATAAAAGAACTGGACTATATTTAGCCACTTGGCCCAATCCGTCTGTCTGTCATTAATAATTATCCGGAGATATTGTTTCAACTCCTGGTTGAGTCTCTCCGTTTGTCCATCAGTCTGCGGATGGAACACCGTTGATAATTTAGGTTTAATGCCCAGCATCTTGCATAATTCTTTCGTAAATTTGCTAGCAAATTGTGGTCCTCTATCGGAGATAACCGTTTCTGGTAACCCATGGATAGACCATACAAAATTTTTAAATAAATCTGCTGTACCGGTGGCAGTAATGGTTTTATTGGTAGGTATGAATACTACTTCTTTGGAGAAGCGATCAACTACCACCATTACTGAATCATACCCATTTGACTCGGGCAGATCCGTCATCAAATCAACCAATATATCCTGCCAGGGGCCAGCTGGTATTGGATTTGGCATAAGTTACTGGCTGGCGGTTGATGAGAATTATTAGCCATGGCACATCTCAGACAGGATTTTACGTATTCCTGTACGTCTTTGACTATGCCAGGCCACATGTAGTTTCTGGAGATCAACTCCATCGTTCGTTGCCACCCAGGGTGCCCAGCCACTGGAGTGTCATGGTGTCTATCTAGTGCCTTGATCCTTGCAGACTCAGGCACATAGATTTTGCTTTTAAAATAGAAGAGCCCGTCTTCCCATAGATAGTTTTCATTGCCATCAAGGCGTGTCTTCTCTTCTGAGGAGATGTCTTTCCTGAAGACTTCCAGAAGATCGGAATCCTGCCCAATTCTAACATTGGCAACCCTTGATTTGTCTATCAAGGTAACACCTTTGTTATCATCTTCTATGCCGTTGGCATGATCCTCTCTCCTGGATAAAGTGTCTGCTTTCCCCATAGAGCTTCCAGGCTTATGAATTAGTTTATAATTAAACCTTGACAAGTACACCATGTAGCGGGTTTGTCTTTGGTTTAGGTCTTGGGCCGTCATAAAGTACTCCAGATTCTTATGATCGGTCCAAATTTCAAATTGATGCCTAGCACCTTCTAAGTAGTGCTGCCAGTGCTCTAAGGCTCTAATAATGGCTAGCATCTCTTTGTTGTAAATTTGATAGTTGCGCTCTGTAGGCAACAAACTATGCAATAAATAGGCACAAGGCCTCCAAAGATCGTCAGGGCATTTAATTGACAGAACAGCCCCAGTAGCAAAATCAGAAGAGTCGGTTTCTAGCCGGAACTCTTTGTCTAATTCTGGAAATGCTAGTATGGGCGCTGTTGTAAATGCCTGTTTAAGCTTATCAAAAGCTTCTTGTTCCTTGTGCCCCAATGCCAAACAATGTCCTTTTTAGTGAGATCGTTCAACGGTCTTGTGATTTTTGCGAAATTTTCAATGAATCTTCAGTAGAAATTGCCTAAGCCAAGGAAGGCCCTAACTCCTTTGACGCGAGTAGGTTCTGGCCAATCCAAGATAGCTTGAACTTTCTCAGGATTCATCCTGATTCCATTCTGGCCTATAATCATACCGAGGAAGTCTACTTCCTTCACTTTAAAATTACATTTTTCGGGTTTGATGAATAGGTCCCGTTCCTGTAAGCGTCGAAGGACTTCTTGCACGATCCTGTCATGCTCAGCCTCATCGTCCTACTTCTTAAATATTAATAAATTGTTAATGTAGATGACGACACAGTTTTCCATATCCGCAAAGATCTCATTCATCATACTCTGGAAGGTCGCCGGTGAATTGGTCAACCCAAAGACTCAACAAGTCCTCTTCTAGTTTTGGTGGCACGTGAACGCGGCCTTCCAAGCATCTTCTTCTTTGATTCATATGTTATTGTACCCCCATCTGAGATCCATCTGGACATATGCTAGACATCAGACTTTAAACTTTATTTACAACTGTATAGGACCTCATGTATTGTAGTATATATTGTTACAATAACACAATATTTGGACCTTTCCTTTATTTTCATTCTCCGCTTTAACCTTGTACTTTAAAGCTTTCACACATGGTACCACGCGGCACTTCCCCTTTTGTTCAAACTCCTCTTTCTCGCGCCGCGTTGCCTTTCTTCTTATTTTAGACACAACTCTCTCACACAGTGGAGCTGGCCATGCGGGCTAGGCCCCATGACATCATCAGCCACTGTCTCTATCAACTGTATAGTGCACATGTACAAACAACCCTGTAGTAGTACATATACCCCAATAGATGCAGGAGACCCCTCAGCAAGTCCTCCTGTTGCATACCAACAAACTCTCTGCAGCTTAAGGGGTAACCACTCCCTCATCACTACCTTTATAGTGTGTTCTTGTGTGTGCCAGAGTAAATAACTCTTGGTTGTTACATTAGGACTTGCTCCTCTATACTCTCTTGCACATTGTGCAAAAAGTCCCACTGGGCACCCGGACTCCAGGGTGAAGGAGATTTGGTTATTGGCTGGGAATATCCCGCATAGCAGATAGGTGCACTCCTAGCGACAGCCTTGTAGTGCTTTGGGAGAAGAACCAATACCTGTGATACGCGGCCCCCAGCATTAAGGGGAGTACTATAGCTCAGCAGTTGGTGTGGAACCACTATTGATTAGAATTTAGAATACAAAACTTCTTCTTCAAATACCTCTGACCAGGCCGGGCACTTGCCTCCGCCAGTCTGGAGAAGGGTTGACAGCTTAACAAGCGGACCACCCCCTGACAACTGTTTGGACCAGGGTTTTGTACAAATACCTTTTATATACATTTTCAAATACTATAGTGTGGGTAGTCGGAGATTGAGATCCAATACTCAGCAGGGAAGAGGTAGATCCGCAGATAGCAAGCGGGGACCCCCTGTTACATTTTTTTTACTTTACCAAGAGAACAAGTCGACATGTCGTTGCAAACCCCTGACGTCAATGCTCTGTTGCACAATATGCATGCACAGATCCTGGCGTTGACCACGCAACTCGCTGAGCAGCAGGCAAATCCCCCTGTGGCAACCCCCTCGGTTGAGAAAAAGTTCAACAAGAAAGTCGAAGTCGTGGCTGACCCTGGCGCTTCGAAGGAGACAGAGCACAATTTGCCGAATAGTGGATCAAACTGCAAATTTAGGTCAAGGCAAATTGGGATGCATTTGCCGACAATTTTGAGGTAGCCACTGCGGTGCTATCTCGACTAAAGGGACCTGTGGTGGGTCAATACGCTCAAGTTAGAATGCAGGAGTGCTACACTGTGGGAGTGTGGCCCACCTGGGACAATCTCAAGGTAGAGATCGAAAAATACTTCAAACTGCAAGCTGAGCGTGATTGGGCGCGTCAGCAAATCCGTTCCTTCAAACAAGGCAACATGAGGATGAATGATTTCATAACCCGGTTCCTGGCCCTCTCCATCCAAGGGGGTCTTGGAAATGAACATGCAGTGGAGCTGCTGGAACGCAATGTGAACCCCCACATTGCAGAACAGCTTTACCTGCAGGATATGAGAAGTGAGAACCTCTCCGAAGCAGCGGAGGAGGTTTGAAAGATAGGTAGGGCCATAGAGCTCTACAAGATGCACCAAGGTGGCGGGTCCACCACCAAAAACAACTCTTCCCAGAGGCACCCTGGGTCATCAAACCAAAAACAACATCACTCTCACGGGTTCCAGCCATTTGGGCTGCAACCAGGTCGGGGTGCTCCAATGGATATTGGCGCGGTCCAGGGCGGACAAAAGCACAGATTCACCTGCTTCAACTGTGGGCAGGAGGGGCATATGGCACAAGATTGTAGAAATGGAGCGCAGGCCACTGGTCAAAAAAATAATCAAGGGCGCCAGGCGCGCCAATCAGAATCCGAAAAACTGGACGATCGGCTCAACTCTTTGGCCAGTTGTTCTTACGACGAAATACGGGCCTTCTTCTATGACCAACAAATCAATGAGATGAAGGCTCAGGGAAAAGAGTTCGGAGCTTAGGTCACTTGGGTGCCTTTGCTCCTATAAACAATGAAGTAAACCACAACAAAGTGGCCCCTGTTCCAGGGTGTTGCACGAGCAATAATGGAAAGAAAGGGATGGCTCCCTTATTTGTAAATAAATTTCTAAATTTGTTATCTGAAACCTGTACCTGTATGAAGCATTGTGACTGTAATATTGATTCTGGTAAAAATAAAATAGAAAAACATGTTTATTTCAATACTTCTTCTTCTTTGGAGCCACCCTTTCCCGGAATCCCAAGGCGTGTGTTGATGTGCATGTATTTATTCCAAAAGGAGATCTGTTTAGACGTTGGTGTGGAAAACCTTGCCCGGGGCATAGTACACCCAACAAGTGCACTGCTTGATTCAGGCGCTAACAGAATCTTCATAGACCAGGTCTGGGCGGAGCAGATTGGACTCCCCCTTGTAAAATTAGATGTATCTATTCCCGTTTATAACATTGACGGTACGCTTAACGCAGGTGGCTGTATCACACACAAATGTTCTTTTGTTGTCAAATACCAAGGACACAGAGAACGAGTCACTGCCGAAGCTACCCAACTAGGGAAGATTAATTTAATCTTGGGCTGGACCTGGCTATTTAAACACAATCCTGAGACCGACTGGCAGATAGGGGTTGTTACATTGTCACGTTGCAGGAATGAATGAGCTTGGGTAAACTGAATCACGTCCATCACAATGAGTGTCTTGAAAAGATAAACGCTGGTCACGTTTATGAGCTCAGATCTTTAGAAAAGATCGACAATGACAATGATGAGGTAAAACCCAAGGAAGAGATTAAGAGGCTGGTACCTCCCGAGTGCCATGATTTCTGGAAAGTCTTTTCTAAACATAAGTCAGAACACTTCCCAGAGGCTAAGCCTTGGGGCCATGCTATAGACTTGAAGGACACTTTCAAATCGAGAAAAGGACATATGATACCGCTCTCTGCTCCAGAAAGAGATGAGGTTTCTAGCTTCATAGATAAGCAGCTTAGGAAGGGTTACATCAGACCTTCCAAAAGCCCTATGACGTCCCCGGTGTTCTTCATTCCTAAAAAGGATGGTAAGAAGCGTTTTATTATGGACTATTGTTACGTGAATGAGCACACAGTTAAAAATGTGTATCCGCTGCCTTTGATCAGTCAGCTAGTAGACAAATTGGCTGGTGCCAAGACCTTGACAAAGATGGATCTCAGATGGGGGTACAATAACATATGAATCAAAGAAGAAGATGCTTGGAAGGCCGCGTTCACGTGCCACCAAAAATCCTTTGAACCCCTTGTTATGTTCTTTGGGTTGACCAATTCACCGGCGACCTTCCAGAGTATGATGAATGAGATCTTTGCGGATATGGAAAACTGTGTCGTCATCTACATTAACAATTTATTAATATTTAAGAAGTAGGACGATGAGGCTGAGCATGACAGGATCGTGCAAGAAGTCCTTCGACGCTTACAGGAACGGGACCTATTCATCAAACCCGAAAAATGTAATTTTAAAGTGAAGGAAGTAGACTTCCTCGGTATGATTATAGGCCAGAATGGAATCAGGATGAATCCTGAGAAAGTTCAAGCTATCTTGGATTGGCCAGAACCTACTCGCGTCAAAGGAGTTAGGGCCTTCCTTGGCTTAGGCAATTTCTACTGAAGATTCATTGAAAATTTCGCAAAAATCACAAGACCGTTGAACGATCTCACTAAAAAGGACATTGTTTGGCATTGGGGCACAAGGAACAAGAAGCTTTTGATAAGCTTAAACAGGCATTTACAACAGCGCCCATACTAGCATTTCCAGAATTAGACAAAGAGTTCCGGCTAGAAACCGACTCTTCTGATTTTGCTACTGGGGCTGTTCTGTCAATTAAATGCCCTGACGATCTTTGGAGGCCTTGTGCCTATTTATTGCATAGTTTGTTGCCTACAGAGCGCAACTATCAAATTTACAACAAAGAGATGCTAGCCATTATTAGAGCCTTAGAGCACTGGCAGCACTACTTAGAAGGTGCTAGGCATCAATTTGAAATTTGGACCGATCATAAGAATCTGGAGTACTTTATGACGGCCCAAGACCTAAACCAAAGACAAACCCGCTACATGGTGTACTTGTCAAGGTTTAATTATAAACTAATTCATAAGCCTGGAAGCTCTATGGGGAAAGCAGACACTTTATCCAGGAGAGAGGATCATGCCAACGGCATAGAAGATGATAACAAAGGTGTTACCTTGATAGACAAATCAAGGGTTGCCAATGTTAGAATTGGGCAGGATTCCGATCTTCTGGAAGTCTTCAGGAAAGACATCTCCTCAGAAGAGAAGACACGCCTTGATGGCAATGAAAACTATCTATGGGAAGACGGGCTCTTCTATTTTAAAAGCAAAATCTATGTGCCTGAGTCTGCAA